>NW_027453824.1:368881-371381 GCF_040206685.1 Ascaphus truei
CCTCCCTCTCCAGGTATACACACACACACACACACACAGTAATCCCACCCTTTCCAGATATACACACACACACACACACACACAGTAACCCCTCCCTCTCCAGGTATATACACACACAGTAGTAACCCTTCCCTCTCCAGGTATACACACACACACACACAGTAACCCCACCCTCTCCAGATATACACACACACACACACACACACACACACAGTAACCCCTCCCTCTCCAGGTATATACACACACACAGTAGTAACCCCTCCCTCTCCAGGTATACACACACACACACACACACACAGTAACCCCTCCCTCTCCAGGTATACACACACACACACACACACACACACAGTAACCCCTCCCTCTCCAGGTATACACACACACACACACACACACACACACACACACAGTAACCCCACCCTCTCCAGGTATACACACACACACACAGTAACCCCTCCGTGTCCAGGTATACACACACACAGTAACCCCTCCCTGTCCAGGTATATACACACACACACACACACACACACAGTAACCCCTCCCTCTCCAGGTATACACACACACACACACACACACACACAGTAACCCCTCCCTGTCCAGGTATACACACATACACAGTAACCTCTCCCTCTCCAGGTATACACACAGAAACTCCTCCCTCTCCAGGTATATACACACACACACACACACACACACACACACAGTAACCCCTCCCTCTCCAGGTATACACACACACACACACACAGTAACCCCTCCCTCTCCAGGTATACACACACACACAGTAACCCCTCCCTCTCCAGGTATATACACACACACACACACACACAGTAACCCCTCCCTCTCCAGGTATACATACACACACACACACACACACACAGTAACCCCTCCCTCTCCAGGTATACACACACACACAGTAACCCCTCCCCCTCCTTAAACCCCTCCCCCTCCAGGTATACACACACACATACACACACACATGCGCCACATCACACAGTAACCCCTCCCTCTCCAGGTATACTCACACACAGTAACCCTCCCTCTCCAGGTATACACACACACACACCACACACAGTAACCCCTCCCTCTCCAGGTATACACACACACACACACACACACAGTAACCCTCCCTCTCCAGGTATACACACACACACACACACACACGCACAGTAACCCCTCCCTCTCCAGGTATACACATACACACACACACACACAGTAATCCCACCTCTCCAGATATACACACACACACACACACACACACACACACACAGTAACCCCTCCCTCTCAGGTATATACACACACACACACACACACACACACACACAGTAACCCACCCTCTCCAGATATACACACACACACACACAGCACACACACACACACACAGTAACCCCTCCCTCTCCAGGTATATACACACACAGTAGTAACCCCTCCCTCTCCAGGTATACACACACACACACACCACACACACACACACACACCACACACACACACACTAATCCCTCCCCCTCCAGGTATGCGCACACACACACGCACAGTAACCCTCCACTCTAGGTATACACACACACACACACACACACACACACAGTAACCCCTCCCTCTCCAGGTATACACACACACACACAGTAACCCCTCCCTCTCCAGGTATACACACACACACACACACACAAAAATACGCACGAGTAACCCCTCCCTCTCCAGTATACCACACTCACACACACACAGTACCCCTCCTCTCCAGGTATATCACACACACACACAGTAACCCTCCCTCTCCAGGTATATACACACACACACAGTCACACACACACACACAGTAACCCCTCCTCTCAAGGTATACACACACACACAGTAACCCCTCCCTCTCCAGGTATACACACACACACACACACAGTAACCCCTCGCTCTCCAGGTGATACACACACACACACACACACACACACACACACACACACAGTAACCCCTCCCTCTCCAGGTATACACACACACACACAGTAACCCCTCCCTCTCCAGGTATACACACACACACACACACACACACACAGTAACCCTCCCTCTCCAGGTATACACACACACAGTAACCCCTCCCTTTCCAGGTATACACACACACACACACACACACACACACAGTAACCCTCGCTCTCCAGGTATACACACACACACACACACAGTAACCCTCGCTCTCCAGGTATACACACACACACACACACACACACACACACACACAGTAACCCCTTCCTCTCCAGGTATACACACACACACACACACAGTAACCGTCCCCCTCCAGGTATACACACACACACACAGTAACCCTCCCACTCTAGGTATATACACACACACACACACACACACACAGTAACCCCTCCACTCTAGGTATACACACACACACAGTAACCCCTCCCTCTCCAGGTATACACACAAATACGCACAGTAACCCCTCCCTCTCCAGGTATACACACACACACACACACACACACACACACACACAGTAACCCCTCCCTCTCCAGGT
>NW_027453824.1:378881-419338 GCF_040206685.1 Ascaphus truei
CCTCTCCAGGTATACACACACACACACACACACACACACACACACAGTAACCCCTCCCTCTCCAGGTATACACACACACACACACAGTAACCCCTCCCTCTCCAGGTATACACACACACACACACACACACACACACAGTAACCCCTCCCTCTCCAGGTATACACACACACACACACAGTAACCCCTCCCTCTCCAGGTATACACACACACACACACACACACACAGTAACCCCTCCCTCTCCAAGTATGCGCACACACGCACACAGCAACCCGTCCCTCTCCAGGTATACACACACACACACACACACAGTAACCCCTCCCCCTCCAGGTATGCGCACACACACACGCACAGTAATCCCTCCCACTCTAGGTATACACACACACACACACACACACACACACACAGTAACCCCTCCCTCTCCAGGTATACACACACACAGTAACCTCTCCCTTTCACACACCGGGCTCTCTGCACCTCTAGGACAGGTATACACACACACACACACACACACACACACACACAATGGGCTCTCTGCACCTCTAGGACTGGTACACACACACACAAAATGGGCTCTCCGTACCTCTAGGACTGGTACACACACATATACACACACACACACACACACACAATGGGCTCTCTGCACCTCTAGGACTGGTACACACACAATGGGCTCTCTGCACCTCTAGGACTAGTACACACACACACAATGGGCTCTCTGCACCTCTAGGACTGGTACACACACACAATGGGCTCTCTGCACCTCTAGGACTGGTACACACACACAATGGGCTCTCTGCACCTCTAGGACTGGTACACACACACACACAATGGGCTCTCTGCACCTCTAGGACTGGTACACACACACACACACACACACACACAATGGGCTCTCTGCACCTCTAGGACTGGTACACACACACACACACAATGAGCTCTCTGCACCTCTAGGACTGGTACACACACACACATACAATGGGCTCTCTGCACCTCTAGGACAGGTATACACACACACAATGGGCTCTCTGCACCTCTAGGACTGGTACACACACAATGGGCTCTCTGCACCTCTAGGACTGGTACACACACAATGGGCTCTCTGCACCTCTAGGACTGGTACACACACACACACACAATGGGCTATCTGCACCTCTAGGACTGGTACACACACACACACACAATGGGCTCTCTGCACCTCTAGGACTGGTACACACACACACACACAATGGGCTCTCTGCACCTCTAGGACTGGTACACACACACACAATGGGCTCTCTGCACCTCTAGGACTGGTACACACACACATACAATGGGCTCTCTGCACCTCTAGGACAGGTATACACACACAATGGGCTCTCTGCACCTCTAGGACAGGTATACACACACAATGGGCTCTCTGCACCTCTAGGACAGGTATACACACACAATGGGCTCTCTGCACCTCTAGGACAGGTATACACACACAATGGGCTCTCTGCACCTCTAGGACAGGTATACACACACAATGGGCTCTCTGCACCTCTAGGACAGGTATACACACACAATGGGCTCTCTGCACCTCTAGGACAGGTACACACACACAATAGGCTCTCTGCACCTCTAGGACAGGTACACACACACAATGGGCTCTCTGCACCTCTAGGACAGGTACACACACACACACACACACACAATGGGCTCTCTGCACCTCTAGGACAGGTACACACACAATGGGCTCTCTGCACCTCTAGGACAGGTATACACACACAATGGGCTCTCTGTACCTCTAGGACAGGTATACACACACAATGGGCTCTCTGCACCTCTAGGACAGGTATACACACACAATGGGCTCTCTGTACTTCTAGGACAGGTATACACACACAATGGGCTCTCTGTACCTCTGGGACAGGTATACACACACAATGGGCTCTCTGCACCTCTAGGACAGGTATACACACACAATGGGCTCTCTGCACCTCTAGGACAGGGACACACAATGGGCTCTCTGCACCTCTAGGACAGGTACACACAATGGGCTCTCTGCACCTCTAGGACAGGTACACACAATGGGCTCTCTGCACCTCTAGGACAGGTATACACACAATGGGCTCTCTGCACCTCTAGGACAGGTATACACACAATGGGCTCTCTGCACCTCTAGGACAGGTATACACACAATGGGCTCTCTGCACCTCTAGGACAGGTATACACACACAATGGGCTCTCTGCACCTCTAGGACAGGTACACACACACACACAATGGGCTCTCTGCACCTCTACGACAGGTATACACACACAATGGGCTCTCTGCACCTCTAGGACAGGTATGCGCACGCCGGGATCTCCGCACACACCGGGGTCTCCGCACCTCTAGGACAGGTATGCACACACCGGGCTCTTCACACCTCTAGGACAGGTATGCGCGCGCCGGGGTCTCCGCACCTCTAGGACAGGTATGCGCGCGCCGGGCTCTCCGCACCTCTAGGACAGGTATACACACACAATGGGCTCTCTGCACCTCTAGGACAGGTACACACAATGGGCTCTCTGCACCTCTAGGACAGGTATACACACACAATGGGCTCTCTGCACCTCTAGGACAGGTATACACACACAATGGGCTCTCTGCACCTCTAGGACAGGTATACACACACAATGGGCTCTCTGCACCTCTAGGACAGGTACACACACACACACACAATGGGCTCTCTGCACCTCTAGGACAGGTATACACACACAATGGGCTCTCTGCACCTCTAGGGCAGGTACACACACACACACACAATGGGCTCTCTGCACCTCTAGGACAGGTACACACACACACACACACAATGGGCTTTCTGCACCTCTAGGACAGGTACACACACACAATGGGCTCTCTGCACCTCTAGGACAGGTACACACACACAATGGGCTCTCTGCACCTCTAGGACAGGTATACACACACAATGGGCTCTCTGCACCTCTAGGACAGGTATACACACACAATGGGCTCTCTGCACCTCTAGGACAGGTATACACACACAATGGGCTCTCTGCACCTCTAGGACAGGTACACACACACACACACAATGGGCTCTCTGCACCTCTAGGACAGGTATACACACACAATGGGCTCTCTGCACCTCTAGGGCAGGTACACACACACACACACACAATGGGCTCTCTGCACCTCTAGGACAGGTACACACACACACAATGGGCTTTCTGCACCTCTAGGACAGGTACACACACACAATGGGCTCTCTGCACCTCTAGGACAGGTACACACACACAATGGGCTCTCTGCACCTCTAGGATAGGTACACACACACACACACAATGGGCTCTCTGCACCTCTAGGACAGGTATACACACACACACAATGGGCTCTCTGCACCTCTAGGACAGGTATACACACACAATGGGCTCTCTGCACCTCTAGGACAGGTACACACACACACACACAATGGGCTCTCTGCACCTCTAGGACAGGTATGCACACACCGGGATCTCCGCACACACCGGGGTCTCCGCACCTCTAGGACAGGTATGCACACACCGGGCTCTTCACACCTCTAGGACAGGTATGCGCGCGCCGGGGTCTCCGCACCTCTAGGACAGGTATGCGCGCGCCGGGCTCTCCGCACCTCTAGGACAGGTATACACACACAATGGGCTCTCTGCACCTCTAGGACAGGTACACACAATGGGCTCTCTGCACCTCTAGGACAGGTATACACACACAATGGGCTCTCTGCACCTCTAGGACAGGTATACACACACAATGGGCTCTCTGCACCTCTAGGACAGGTATACACACACAATGGGCTCTCTGCACCTCTAGGACAGGTACACACACACACACACAATGGGCTCTCTGCACCTCTAGGACAGGTATACACACACAATGGGCTCTCTGCACCTCTAGGGCAGGTACACACACACACACACACAATGGGCTCTCTGCACCTCTAGGACAGGTACACACACACACACACACAATGGGCTTTCTGCACCTCTAGGACAGGTACACACACACAATGGGCTCTCTGCACCTCTAGGACAGGTACACACACACAATGGGCTCTCTGCACCTCTAGGATAGGTACACACACACACACACAATGGGCTCTCTGCACCTCTAGGACAGGTATACACACACACACACAATGGGCTCTCTGCACCTCTAGGACAGGTATACACACACAATGGGCTCTCTGCACCTCTAGGACAGGTACACACACACACACACAATGGGCTCTCTGCACCTCTAGGACAGGTATGCACACACCGGGATCTCCGCACACACCGGGGTCTCCGCACCTCTAGGACAGGTATGCACACACCGGGCTCTTCACACCTCTAGGACAGGTATGCGCGCGCCGGGGTCTCCGCACCTCTAGGACAGGTATGCGCGCGCCGGGCTCTCCGCACCTCTAGGACAGGTATACACACACAATGGGCTCTCTGCACCTCTAGGACAGGTACACACAATGGGCTCTCTGCACCTCTAGGACAGGTATACACACACAATGGGCTCTCTGCACCTCTAGGACAGGTATACACACACAATGGGCTCTCTGCACCTCTAGGACAGGTATACACACACAATGGGCTCTCTGCACCTCTAGGACAGGTACACACACACACACACAATGGGCTCTCTGCACCTCTAGGACAGGTATACACACACAATGGGCTCTCTGCACCTCTAGGGCAGGTACACACACACACACACAATGGGCTCTCTGCACCTCTAGGACAGGTACACACACACACACACAATGGGCTTTCTGCACCTCTAGGACAGGTACACACACACAATGGGCTCTCTGCACCTCTAGGACAGGTACACACACACAATGGGCTCTCTGCACCTCTAGGACAGGTACACACACACAATGGGCTCTCTGCACCTCTAGGACAGGTATACACACACAATGGGCTCTCTGCACCTCTAGGACAGGTATACACACACAATGGGCTCTCTGCACCTCTAGGACAGGTACACACACACACACACACAATGGGCTCTCTGCACCTCTAGGACAGGTATACACACACAATGGGCTCTCTGCACCTCTAGGGCAGGTACACACACACACACACACAATGGGCTCTCTGCACCTCTAGGACAGGTACACACACACACACACAATGGGCTTTCTGCACCTCTAGGACAGGTACACACACACAATGGGCTCTCTGCACCTCTAGGACAGGTACACACACACAATGGGCTCTCTGCACCTCTAGGATAGGTACACACACACACACACAATGGGCTCTCTGCACCTCTAGGATAGGTACACACACACACACACAATGGGCTCTCTGCACCTCTAGGACAGGTATACACACACAATGGGCTCTCTGCACCTCTAGGACAGGTACACACACACACACACAATGGGCTCTCTGCACCTCTAGGACAGGTATACACACACAATGGGCTCTCTGCACCTCTAGGGCAGGTACACACACACACACACACAATGGGCTCTCTGCACCTCTAGGACAGGTACACACACACACACACAATGGGCTTTCTGCACCTCTAGGACAGGTACACACACACAATGGGCTCTCTGCACCTCTAGGACAGGTACACACACACAATGGGCTCTCTGCACCTCTAGGATAGGTACACACACACACACACAATGGGCTCTCTGCACCTCTAGGACAGGTATACATACACCGGGCTCTCCGCACCTCTAGGACAGGTATGCGCGCGCGCCGGGGTCTCCGCACCTCTAGGACAGGTATGCGCGCGCCGGGGTCTCCGCACCTCTAGGACAGGTATGCGCGCGCCGGGGTCTCCGCACCTCTAGGACAGGTCGGCGCGCGCCGGGGTCTCCGCACCTCTAGGACTCCCTCGCGTCTGGTTGCAGCAGCCGCACAGTTCCCCACGCGCACACAGCACAAAGTGATCTGATTGGTCGGCACGTGGAGGGGGCGGGGACTCTGCGTTCCTATTGGTCAGGCTGTAGGCGGTGGCCGAGAGTGCGCCTGCTGATTGGTCTAGACTATGTGAGGAGGCGTGGTTTGCATTTAGCGATTAGAGCCAATCAGGACAGACAACGTCCGTCCCGCAGAGGGGCGTGGCTAAACCTGGGAGAGCGGAGTGGGAGGAGCAGGGGGCGGGGCAGGAGAGGGCAGGGGGCGGGGAAGAAGAGGGCAGGGGGCGGGGCAGGAGAGGGCAGGGGGCGGGGCAGGAGAGGGCAGGGGGCGGGGCAGGAGCGGGCAGGGGGCGGGGCAGGAGAGGGCAGGGGGCGGGGCAGGAGAGGGCAGGGGGCGGGGCAGGAGAGGGCAGGGGGCGGGGCAGGAGAGGGCAGGGCAGGAGAGGGCAGGAGAGGGCAGGGCAGGGCAGGAGAGGGCAGGGCAGGGCAGGAGAGGGCAGGGCAGGAGAGGGCAGGGCAGGGCAGGAGAGGGCAGGGAGGGCAAGGCAGGAGAGGGCAGGGAGGGCAGGGCAGGAGAGGGCAGGGCAGGAGAGGGCAGGGAGGGCAGGGCAGGAGAGGGCAGGGCAGGAGAGGGCAGGGCAGGAGAGGGCAGGGAGGGCAGGGCAGGAGAGGGCAGGGCAGGGCAGGAGAGGGCAGGGCAGGGCAGGAGAGGGCAGGGAGGGCAGGGCAGGAGAGGGCAGGGAGGGCAGGGCAGGAGAGGGCAGGGAGGGCAGGGCAGGAGAGGGCAGGGCAGGAGAGGGCAGGGCAGGGCAGGAGAGGGCAGGGCAGGAGAGGGCAGGAGAGGGCAGGGCAGGAGAGGAGAGGGCAGGGCAGGAGAGGGCAGGGCAGGGCAGGGCAGGAGAGGGCAGGGCAGAGCAGGAGAGGGCAGGGCAGGGCAGGAGAGGGCAGGGCAGGGCAGGAGAGGGCAGGGCAGGAGAGGGCAGGGCAGGAGAGGACAGGGCAGGAGAGGACAGGGCAGGGCAGGACAGGGCAGGGCAGGGCAGGAGAGGGCAGGGCAGGAGAGGGCAGGGCAGGAGAGGACAGGGCAGGGCAGGAGAGGACAGGGCAGGAGAGGGCAGGGCAGGGCAGGAGAGGGCAGGGCAGGGCAGGGCAGGAGAGGGCAGGGCAGGGCAGCCTCCTCTCTCCGCAAGGTGTCATAACAATGGCAAGATAACAATGGAAACCTATGTAGAAGCGAAAACCCTTCTGCTGCAACCCCAATTAGGGACTGTCCAGGGGCAGGAGAAGGGGGAGCGAGGGGTTAACAGAACAATAACAGTCGAGCGCTAAAGCTGATCGGTATAAATAGCAAACCCACAGTGCGGTTAGGTACAGAGCCCCCACAGTGCGGTTAGGTACAGAGCCCCCACAGTGCGGTTAGGTACAGAGCCCCCACAGTGCGGTTAGGTACAGAGCCCCCACAGTGCGGTTAGGTACAGAGCCCCCACAGTGCGGTTAGGTACAGAGCCCCCACAGTGCGGTTAGGTACAGAGCCCCACAGTGCGGTTAGGTACAGAGCCCCCACAGTGCGGTTAGGTACAGAGCCCCCACAGTGCGGTTAGGTACAGAGCCCCCACAGTGCGGTTAGGTACAGAGCCCCCACAGTGCGGTTAGGTACAGAGCCCCCACAGTGCGGTTAGGTACAGAGCCCCCACAGTGCGGTTAGGTACAGAGCCCCCACAGTGCGGTTAGGTACAGAGCCCCCACAGTGCGGTTAGGTACAGAGCCCCCACAGTGCGGTTAGGTACAGAGCCCCCACAGTGCGGTTAGGTACAGAGCCCCCACAGTGCGGTTAGGTACAGAGCCCCCACAGTGCGGTTAGGTACAGAGCCCCCACAGTGCGGTTAGGTACAGAGCCCCCACAGTGCGGTTAGGTACAGAGCCCCCACAGTGCGGTTAGGTACAGAGCCCCCACAGTGCGGTTAGGTACAGAGCCCCCACAGTGCGGTTAGGTACAGAGCCCCCACAGTGCGGTTAGGTACAGACCCCCCACAGTGCGGTTAGGTACAGAGCCCCCACAGTGCGGTTAGGTACAGAGCCCCCACAGTGCGGTTAGGTACAGAGCCCCCACAGTGCGGTTAGGTACAGAGCCCCCACAGTGCGGTTAGGTACAGAGCCCCCACAGTGCGGTTAGGTACAGAGCCCCCACAGTGCGGTTAGGTACAGTGCCCCCACAGTGCGGTTAGGTACAGAGCCCCCACAGTGCGGTTAGGTACAGAGCCCCCACAGTGCGGTTAGGTACAGAGCCCCCACAGTGCGGTTAGGTACAGAGCCCCCACAGTGCGGTTAGGTACAGAGCCCCCACAGTGCGGTTAGGTACAGAGCCCCCACAGTGCGGTTAGGTACAGACCCCCCACAGTGCGGTTAGGTACAGACCCCCCACAGTGCGGTTAGGTACAGAGCCCCCACAGTGCGGTTAGGTACAGAGCCCCCACAGTGCGGTTAGGTACAGAGCCCCCACAGTGCGGTTAGGTACAGAGCCCCCACAGTGCGGTTAGGTACAGAGCCCCCACAGTGCGGTTAGGTACAGTGCCCCCACAGTGCGGTTAGGTACAGAGCCCCCACAGTGCGGTTAGGTACAGAGCCCCCACAGTGCGGTTAGGTACAGAGCCCCCACAGTGCGGTTAGGTACAGAGCCCCCACAGTGCGGTTAGGTACAGAGCCCCCACAGTGCGGTTAGGTACAGAGCCCCCACAGTGCGGTTAGGTACAGAGCCCCCACAGTGCGGTTAGGTACAGAGCCCCCACAGTGCGGTTAGGTACAGAGCCCCCACAGTGCGGTTAGGTACAGAGCCCCCACAGTGCGGTTAGGTACAGAGCCCCCACAGTGCGGTTAGGTACAGAGCCCCCACAGTGCGGTTAGGTACAGAGCCCCCACAGTGCGGTTAGGTACAGAGCCCCCACAGTGCGGTTAGGTACAGAGCCCCCACAGTGCGGTTAGGTACAGAGCCCCCACAGTGCGGTTAGGTACAGAGCCCCCACAGTGCGGTTAGGTACAGTGCCCCCACAGTGCGGTTAGGTACAGAGCCCCCACAGTGCGGTTAGGTACAGAGCCCCCACAGTGCGGTTAGGTACAGAGCCCCCACAGTGCGGTTAGGTACAGAGCCCCCACAGTGCGGTTAGGTACAGAGCCCCCACAGTGCGGTTAGGTACAGAGCCCCCACAGTGCGGTTAGGTACAGAGCCCCCACAGTGCGGTTAGGTACAGAGCCCCCACAGTGCGGTTAGGTACAGAGCCCCCACAGTGCGGTTAGGTACAGAGCCCCCACAGTGCGGTTAGGTACAGAGCCCCCACAGTGCGGTTAGGTACAGAGCCCCCACAGTGCGGTTAGGTACAGAGCCCCCACAGTGCGGTTAGGTACAGAGCCCCCACAGTGCGGTTAGGTACAGAGCCCCCACAGTGCGGTTAGGTACAGAGCCCCCACAGTGCGGTTAGGTACAGAGCCCCCACAGTGCGGTTAGGTACAGAGCCCCCACAGTGCGGTTAGGTACAGAGCCCCCACAGTGCGGTTAGGTACAGAGCCCCCACAGTGCGGTTAGGTACAGAGCCCTCACAGTGCGGTTAGGTACAGAGCCTCTACAGTGCGGTTAGGTACAGAGCCTCCACAGTGCGGTTAGGTACAGAGCCCCCACAGTGCGGTTAGGTACAGAGCCCCCACAGTGCGGTTAGGTACAGAGCCCCCACAGTGCGGTTAGGTACAGAGCCCCCACAGTGCGGTTAGGTACAGAGCCCCCACAGTGCGGTTAGGTACAGAGCCCCCACAGTGCGGTTAGGTACAGAGCCCCCACAGTGCGGTTAGGTACAGAGCCCCCACAGTGCGGTTAGGTACAAAGCCCCCACAGTGCGGTTAGGTACAGAGCCCCCACAGTGCGGTTAGGTACAGAGCCCCCACAGTGCGGTTAGGTACAGACCCCCCACAGTGCGGTTAGGTACAGAGCCCTCACAGTGCGGTTAGGTACAGAGCCCCCACAGTGCGGTTAGGTACAGAGCCCCCACAGTGCGGTTAGGTACAGAGCCCCCACAGTGCGGTTAGGTACAGAGCCCCCACAGTGCGGTTAGGTACAGAGCCCCCACAGTGCGGTTAGGTACAGAGCCCCCACAGTGCGGTTAGGTACAGAGCCCCCACAGTGCGGTTAGGTACAGAGCCCCCACAGTGCGGTTAGGTACAGAGCCCCCACAGTGCGGTTAGGTACAGAGTCCCCACAGTGCGGTTAGGTACAGAGCCCCCACAGTGCGGTTAGGTACAGAGCCCCCACAGTGCGGTTAGGTACAGTGTCCCCACAGTGCGGTTAGGTACAGAGCCCCCACAGTGCGGTTAGGTACAGACCCCCCACAGTGCGGTTAGGTACAGAGCCCCCACAGTGCGGTTAGGTACAGAGCCCCCACAGTGCGGTTAGGTACAGAGCCCCCACAGTGCGGTTAGGTACAGAGCCCCCACAGTGCGGTTAGGTACAGAGCCCCCACAGTGCGGTTAGGTACAGAGCCCTCACAGTGCGGTTAGGTACAGAGCCCCCACAGTGCGGTTAGGTACAGAGCCCCCACAGTGCGGTTAGGTACAGAGCCCCCACAGTGCGGTTAGGTACAGAGCCCCCACAGTGCGGTTAGGTACAGAGCCCCCACAGTGCGGTTAGGTACAGAGCCCCCACAGTGCGGTTAGGTACAGAGCCCCCACAGTGCGGTTAGGTACAGAGCCCTCACAGTGCGGTTAGGTACAGAGCCCCCACAGTGCGGTTAGGTACAGAGCCCCCACAGTGCGGTTAGGTACAGAGCCCTCACAGTGCGGTTAGGTACAGAGCCCCCACAGTGCGGTTAGGTACAGAGCCCCCACAGTGCGGTTAGGTACAGAGCCCCCACAGTGCGGTTAGGTACAGAGCCCCCACAGTGCGGTTAGGTACAGAGCCCCCACAGTGCGGTTAGGTACAGAGCCCCTAAAGCCGCAATTAGAGTGGCTTTAGTAGGGGCTCGTCTACGCTTCTGCGCGCTTGCGGAAGCGCAGGTCTTAGGGAAATTTAACATTTCCCCGCTTGCCGGAGCGCAGGGCCGGTCACGTGAGCGGTTCGCCCAATGAGGGCGAACCAGCTCCGTGACGTCACTGGCCCGCCCCCTGACGGAGCGCAGGGAAAGCACCCTCAAGGCCAGGGAAAGCACCCGCTTTCCCTGAGCCTCAGCGAGCCTCAGCACGCAAGCGGGGAGCTTGTCCGAGGCCTAATTGGGGTGCAGCAGAAGGGTTTTCGCTTCTACATAGGTTTCCCCTCATCATTGCATAGGGGCACCTATCGTCATCTACTGGTAATGTACACTTATTGTCTCTTTCTTGTTGGGTTTGCTTTTGCAGGTCAGCGCCTAGGTTTTTCTGTTCTTACATTTATGGGGATTGACCTACTAAAGCCAGGTCCTCGAGGTGGCGACTGGGATCAGGAGTTACTCAGAAGAGAGTCCAGATGGATTTCCAATCTGGATACCCTCACCCCCAAAGGACTTAATGAGGGTTTTGTTTACTCCCCCTTTATATGATCCCACTCCATGGCGTACACGTACTTGTCCACTGCAATATATATATATATATATATACTACCTCTGGTACAGATATGGTCAACAGGGACCCTGCCACATACTTACCCGAATGAGCTTTGTGAGTGCAGACATTGCAGACCCCCCGCGATCCTGTAACACAGGATGCAGTTGGTAAACATTTAGCCATTTACCAACCAACTCATCGTTTGAAGTGGATGCGACAGACCATTCACTTTAAGGGTTTTGAGCAGCAATTTTATTCGCTGTTACACAAAAATGTAGTCACTATATGGTTACACACCTGGCACTTTATTGAAAGTTTTTATGATATATTCACTATTTGACGGCACTATTATATGCCCTTTATCACTGCGCCGACCTTTTTGCACTTTGTTGCACTTATTTTTAGGTTCCATGACAGGTATTCGCACAAGCCTTTTTTGAGTCGTCCTGAGGCCGCTCCTCAAGGGGAGGGCGGGTACTGTAAGGAATCGGGGAACACGTCCCTGCGACTAGTTCCCTCCTTATCTCCTGCTCCACACACCTCCGCGCCGCTTACAGAGCGCGCTCGCACACAGAGGTTTTCTAACACCTCTACAGAGCTTGGTCCCACCCCTGTTCATGTCACGCGTCACTCACACGTGGCGCGCTCATGCGGCGATCTTGCACCGCTCCCCAGCTGCGAGGCAACAGCCGTAACAATGCCCACCTGTCTCCTGCGCTCTGCGCCCAATCACAGCTCCCGCGGGGGGCATGCCTCCGCTCCGCCTCTTATTCTCATTGTTCCAGCCCTCCTATTTAATCCCTACTTTCTCAGTCACACATTGCTGAGCATAGACCATTGCAGCTTTGCATTCCTGCATTGCCTTGCCTCGTGCTGTACCTCTCTTGCTTCCAGTTAAGGTCCCTGTAACAGGGGAGTTATCCCTGTTCAGGTAATGTGCCTCTAATCCAGCAGTGTGGTGGTTAACTGCTGGTAGTCAATTAACAAACACCACCTGCCTGATTAGATTGCTTAGAAAAGCCTGTCTTTTGAGACAGGAAGTGAAACTCCTTAGCTCACACCTGAGCTGAACTTGGAGACAGGGCAGAGATTCCTTAGTCCACAACTGGGCTGAACCAAGGAAGGACAGATGTCTTGAGCGACAAGCTGAACACAAGACAAAGGGGACACGATTCTAACCTGGAGCCTAATATTTCCTGTGCACACAAGGGTGCGGATCCAAGAGAGCAGAGAAGCTTCCCCTACAGCAGCCAGCTAACAGATAAGACTTTCAATTATAAGACTTTTTATATCTGTTCATTTCATGCTATGTGTTTGGGGCTGGGAGACATGCTTATCTAAAGGGAGTTGTGGATTGCATAGTATTTCACTAGAAATACTCCCAAGTGAATAGAAGCTTTGTTTACCCCTTGTTTGGATGGTTTCCTGATGTTAAGGAAACAGGCGCAATAAAAGCCTTATTTAATTTCACCATAACCAGTCTCCCTTGCATACATCTGTGAGCGTCCGCCTACAATCCCCTGATTTTATTAATCCCAAATGCTCTAGAATTATGGTCTTAAGAGCTCGTATGGTCCTCCTCACATATCTTTTGTCACACCCGCATATGATAAGATATACGACAAACTGACTTTTACAATTTATAAAACCATTAACATAGAATTTTTTTGGCATTATTGTTTATCTGTGTGGCCTTCAAAAGTGGTGAACTATCAAGCAAAAAGGTAGAGGGTTTCATGTACTGTATCGACATGCGCTGCATAGACCACATTGGAAGGAGCCTTTAGTAGGAAAAGATTTCTTACCCATGCAAGGGACATTCAGGTCACCAGGGGAAATATAGGAGCCCACAGTTCTTGCCCTACGAAATACAAATTTTGGACCTGACTCAATGTATTTATTCAGAACAGGGTCCATGGATAAAATATTCCAATGTTTAGAAATATTCCCACTTTGTTTGTTATATTGTGAAATAAAGAGTGGACCATTGTTGTTGAATTTATTATGTCCCTGTTGATCTGGACCACTCCTCTTGTGAGCGCTAGTACCTGGGTCAAGACGAGTATATCTGCCCTTCCAAGTGGGTATTAAGGAAGATCTCTCTGCATTTAAAGCAGTCTCAAATGCCTCAGTAATGCCCTTCATAGGGTATCCCCTGTCCAAAAACCGCTGGCATAAGTCCCCAGACTGAGAAAGGAAGCACTCTAATATTGAGCAATTCCTTCTCAGCCTGAGGAACTGTCCCTTGGGCATAGCCCGGGGTTTGTGGCAGCTGTCCGCCCTCAGGAACGTGTTCCTAGAATACTTTTTTCCTGAACACGTCTGTCTGTATGACTTTATTCATATCTACAAATAACTGAAGATCCAGAAATTCAATGTGGTGTGGGTGAAAATTAAGAGTGAATTTAAGCTTATCATTATTATTTAAATAATTAACAAAGGCGTGAAGTGCAATAACGTCCCCTTTCCAAATAATAATTAAATCATCCACAAATCTTTTGTAAAAAATTATATTTTTGCAAGTGCAAGAAATGCAAGAAAAAATAAATTGTGATTCCCACCACCCCATAAAGAGATTTGCACAAGATGGAGCAAAGCTCGTGCCCATAGCAGAGCCAATTAATTGTAAATAAAATTTGTGATTAAAAGTGAAAAACCTGTGTGTGAGAAGAAACAAAATTGCATCCAAAATAAACGAAGATTGAAAAATTTAAATTTCTGGTATCTCAATAAAATGGCGGACAGCCTCCACCCCATGGTCATGTTGTATAACTGAATAGAGGGATACCACATCAAGTGCGACCCACAAGCAATGATCGTCCCAAGTGACAAATTTGAGTTGACTCAAGAGATCCCCTGAGTCCAAAATAAATGTGGGTAGTTTCCTAACAAAAGGTTGGAGGAATTCATTAACATATCAAGAAAGACCACCTCCCAAAGATCCAATACTGGAGACTATTGGCCGACCAGGAGGGTCGACCAATGCCTTATGGATCTTTGGGAGATGGTGGAAGATAGGATGGGGCAGAATAATTAATTGAACCTCTTTACTAGAGAGAACTTCCATAATAACGCCTGAGTCTACAAGAGCTTCCAAATATAATGAAGTAGGGTCTGTTGGTAGTACAGAGTAGGACGAGATATTGTCAAGTTGGTGTAATGCCTCCCTGACGTAGTCATCTCTACTCTGCACTACCACAGCACCCCCTTTATCCGCACTTTTTATTACCAATGATGAATTATCTTGAAGAGACTTTAGAGCAATACGCTCATCCTGGGTCAAGTTATCCTGATTAATGCGTGAAAAGGAGAACCCTTGAGCAAAAAGACGAAGGTCCCTTATAACCAAATTTTCAAACATAGTCAGAAATTGACCTTTAACATGAGTGGGGTAAAAAATGGAGCTCCTTTTAAGACCATGTAGCGGTAGCGCGCCATGTTCACAACCTACACAGGCGTGACCCTAAAGTTCTTACATTTATGGGGATTGGCCTACTAAAGCCAGGTCCTCGAGGTGGCGACAGGGATCAGGAGTTACTCAGAAGACAGTCAAGATGGATTTTCAATCTGGATATCCTCACCCCCAAATGACTTAATGAGGGTTTTGTTTACTCCCCCTTTATATGATCCCACTCCATGGCATACACGTACTTGTTGTCACGGGAGGGCAGGCCAAATACACATTTATATTTAAGGGATCAGTCACAAGGCAAAACAGGCAGTAAAATAAATTGCGGTTTATTCGGCTAAGACCTCGGAAACACACAGAAATACAAGAAACAGAGAATATACACACTTACGGGGGTCTGGGGAAGAGATCTACCCTTTCCTAATTGCAAGGCGCCTGCTTCAGCAAAGGCTTACCTTGATAGGACCTTGGGCTCCTGGACCGAAATCCAGCCTGCTGGCTAGGCCTCCCCATGCTTCCAGGTGTGAATAGCTCTTTCACAGAAGCATCATAAGTGAGAGGCCGCCAGCAGCTGCTTGTCTTCAGATCTCCAACAAGAAAAAGAGAGAGAGCTGCTTTTACAGCACGCTCTTATATAGGCTGGATTCCTATCTACATCATTGAGGAGTGTAATAGCCAATTAAAGCAGGGATTGAAATTACGCATTTCCTGATAGGAGGGATAAATTCAAAACTTGCCAATAGAAACCTTGCTTATCAGTTTTGACATCCAGGGCCGTTTTTTCCCTGGCTCCGCTGTGTCTACGTAAAACAAAGACATCCTAATCTGAACATCCTGCTCACCAAATGGTTTCCCCCCTCTGCCATTCCTCTCCTCTTTGAACTATGGAATCTATGCAAACTAGCCAGCATATTACCCATATGCCTGTGCTTTCTGTATAGAAGGGTGAACCTCCTAGAAGGTAGGTGAAGCGGAGCACAGCGGTGCCGAATAGGATGTTGCAGGATACCAGCCAGTAGATAAAAACTTCTTTATTGAAACAACATGGTGCAGACAGGAGGAAAGGCTCTTACGCGTTTCACGCCACGGTTGGTGCTTCGTCAGAGAGTACAGAGTGTACAAGAAGTGCCCCTTCTTATACCCCATGCTGCACGCCAAAAATGACACGATACAGCCTCATCCCATTACCGGAAGTGACGCACCTGTATACCGGCAATCTTCACACCGGAAGTGGCGTAGCGGGATAAGCCGCGCTGACGGATGTTTACAAACATTAGTAGTTGTCATAGAAATGACACGGTCGCGTCACTGCCCGGCGGAGGCTGATTAAAAAAACTATACAAAGAAGGGAACTATATGTAAATACCCCGCAAATAGAGATAATAATCAGCTATCAATGCGGTGGTATATTAATGAAACAAATACAATCACAAAAAACGAACAGTTGTCGGAGGAGACACGTATGGGTATATATAAAAATGATAGGTAGATCACTAAAGATACATGTTTGATATATTAGATAATAGTATCTATTTTATTAAATACAGTAAGTTATACTATAGTTCGATCAATCTACCTAGGAAAATCTTATTTCTCATGCTAAAAAGACATATAGCCAGCATAATCAATTAAGTCTATAAGTGTATGATGTAAGAGATTTTTTGCATGAATCTAGATTGGGAGTTGAAGCATTTTTTATAAATATTCATTAAAATTGAATTGTTCCACGATTTTCCCCTTCACACCCCCCCTCCCCCTCCCCCCTCCCCCCTCTCCCCTACCCCTTCCCCCCCCTTTTTAGGTACCCTGTTTATTGTATTCTATACCAGAATACAATGTAATATGGCTTTCTCTTATTTTTTATGAGGGTATATATACATAATTGCAATCTTAACCAGTATTGTATTGTATGTCTTATTTATATAGCACCATTAATGTACATAGCGCTTCACAGTAGTAATACATGTGGTAATCAAATAAATAACAGATAATATAAATAACAGATCATGGGAATAAGTGCTTTAGACATTTAGGAAGAGGAGTCCCTGCCCCGAGGAGCTTACAGTCTAATTGTGGGTAGGGAGAACGTACAGAGACAGTAGGAGGGAGTTCTGGTAAGTGCGTCTGCAGGGGGCCAAGCTTTATGTATCCTGTGTTCAGAATAGCCACAGTGCTATTCATATGCTTCTTTAAGCAAGTGTGTCTTAAGGTGGGTCTTAAAGGTGGATAGAGAGGGTGCTAGTCGGGTACTGAGGGGAAGGGCATTCCAGAGGTGTGGGGCAGTCAGTGAAAAAGGTTTAAGGCGGGAGAGGGCTTTAGATACAAAGGGGGTAGAAAGAAGACATCCTTGAGAAGAACGCAAGAGTCGGGATGGTGCAAAACGAGAAATTAGGGCTGAGATGTAAGGAGGGGCAGAAGAGTGTAAAGCTTTAAAAGTGAGGAGAAGAATGGAGTGTGAGATGCGGGATTTGATCGGAAGCCAGGAGAGGGATTTCATGAGGGGAGATGCTGAGACAGATCTGGGAAAGAGTAGAGTGATTCAGGCAGCAGCGTTAAGGATAGATTGTAGGGGAGACAGGTGAGAGGCAGGAAGGCCGGACAGCAGGAGGTTACAGTAATCAAGACGGGAGAGAATGAGGGCTTGAGTCAGAGTTTTAGCAGTCGAGCAACAGAGGAAAGGGCGTATCTTTGTTATATTGCGGAGGAAAAAGCAACAGGTTTTAGAAATGTTTTGAATGTGAGGGGCAAATGTGAGAGAGGAGTCAAGTGTGACCCCAAGGCAGCGTGCTTGGGCTACTAGGTGAATGATCGTAGTTCCAATAGTAATGTGGAAGGAGGTAGTAGGGCCAGGTTTGGGTGGAAGTATGAGGAGCTCTGATTTAGCCATGTTGAGTTAAGGCGACGGAGGGCCATCCAGGATGATATAGCAGAGAGACATTCAGAAACTCTGGTTTGTACAGCAGGTGTAAGGTCGGGTGTTGAGAAATATATTTGTGTTTCGTCAGCATAGAGGTGATAATTCAACCCAAAAGATGTTATTAGGTCACCTAGAGAGAGTGTGTACAGAGAAAAGAGAAGAGGTCCCAGGACAGAGCCCTGGGGTACCCCACAGAGAGATCAATAGAGGAGGAGGAGGTGTTGGCAGAAGAGACACTGAAAGTACGATGGGAGAGGTAGGATGAGATCCAGGATAGAGCTTTGTTCCGAATGCTAAGAGTATGGAGAATGTGAAGGAGAAGAGGGTGGTCCACGGTGTCAAATGCTGCAGAGAGGTCGAGTAATATGAGCAGAGTGTAATGACCTCTGTCTTTGGCAGCATGGAGGTCATCAGTTATTTTAGTGAGGGCTGTTTCCGTGGAGTGAGCAGTGCGGAAGCCAGATTGTAGAGGGTCTAGGAGAGAATAGGTGTTGAGAAAATGGAGCAAGCGAGAGAATACAAGACGTTCAAGGAGTTTAGAGGCAAAAGGCAGAGTATTGTGTTAGTTTGCTTCAGTCTCAGGTTTCCTGTAGACTAGAACACCTATTTTTGATTTAAAATAACTATTTTGATTTATTGTGTATATAATACTCTGTTAAACCTTATGATGAATTATTCGCGACTGAGCATTCTTTAATACCTGTATTCTTTTAACAATTGTATCCTATGATTCTTGGAGATTTTTGCTTCATTTCTCCATTATTCCCTCTATTACTAAGTGGTTTGGACTACCGATTATAATATATTATCATGATATGTTTATATAACTGCTTCTTATTGGACAGTATACTATCTGCCTGATTTACCCAGCCTTCTAGTATGTCTTCCCATTCAATAATCTACAGCTGAAATGATGTCATTTTATAGGGTTTCATTGATTAGTCACAAATGTTTCTTTCCCTGTTGCGTTATGTTTCGTGTTCATGTTTTTATCTACATTTGCCTTTTGGCAACATTGTTTTTTACATTATGTCACTTTGTTTTTAACATTATGTCACTTTGTTTTTAACATTACAGTATGTCACTTTGTTTTTAACATTATGTCACTTTGTTTTAACATTATGTCACTTTGTTTTTAACATTATGTCACTTTGTTTTTAACATTATGTCACTTTGTTTTTAACATTATGTCACTTTGTTTTTACATTATGTCACTTTGTTTTTAACATTACAGTACATTTATGTCACTTTGTTTTTAACATTATGTCACTTTGTTTTTACATTATGTCACTTTGTTTTTAACATTATGTCACTTTGTTTTTGTTTTTTTCCAAATTTTTTATTAGGCAGATAAGTCATTACATGGTATAAACATTGCAAGCAATATATCAGCCTAGTATACATTTTTTCTTTTTCTTGAGTGAGAAGAGAAAAGGAAAGACTCAAGGTCCCCCTGACCTACTGTGGTCCATCAGGGAGGCGCGAGTGTGGAAACAGAAAGGGAATAGAGTGGGGGTGTGGGGTGTGGGAGAGGGTGGGGTGTGGGGGGTGGGGGAGGCTGGAAGGGGTATGGCGGGAGGAGGCCTTGATCCCATATGCCATATTTATTTATTTATTTATTTTTCCCTAGTTTGGGCTCTAGTGTGGTTTTTGCCTCTAGTTTGTTAGGGGGTGTTTCGCCTTATATGCACCATGTGGGTGTACAATGGATCCCAGATGTTTGTGAATGAGGTGGATGACCTCTTAAGGAAAGCAGACAATCTCTCCATGTCCATTACTTCTTGCACCCTTCTTATTATTGTTTGTTTTGAGGGGGGAGACACTTTCTTCCAGGCGGCAGCCACCGCACATCGAGCCGCCGTTAGAATGAAGGAGACTAATTTTCCTGTAGGCCGGTCCAGGTAGTCTAAGGGCCTGGCCAACAGGTAGGTCAGCGGTTCAATGGGTATTGTGAGGTCTGTGACCTCCTTTATTAATTTTTGTGTTGTTTCCCAGTATTTCTGAATTTCCGGACATGACCACCAAATGTGGGCCATGTCCCCATTTTGACCGCAGCCTCTCCAACATAGGTCGGATGCCAGTGGGTAGATTTGATTTATTCTAACTGGGGTAAGATACCAGCGGAACAGTATTTTGTAAATATTTTCTTTGATTGTGGAACATATGGAAGTTCCTGAGGCATTTTCCCAAATACTTTCCCAGTCCTCTCGGTCTATAACTATATCCAATTCTGCTGCCCAATGCAGCATGTAGTCATGTGTGGGGGCTTCTGAGGCCCTCTCCAACTCTTTGCAAATTTGTGTTATTAGACCTTTCTGGTGGGCTGTTTCTCTGCATAGTCGCTCGAAACCTGTGAGAGGGGGAAATTCCAACGTTGGGGATAATGTTTGAATGAAGTGCCGAATTTGTAGGTACTTGAACACGTTCAGTCCTAGTATTTCATATTTGGTTTAAAGGTTTTGGTAGCTCATGAACTTCCCGAGGCTTAAGAGGTCGACAATCGCCCTAATGTTTTTGATTTGTAATTGGTCAAATTGTCTGGGCTCACAGCCAGGGGGAAATTTCAGATTTTTGTGAATTGGAATGAGTTGGGATTGTGGTGTTGTGAGCTTGTACTTGAATTTGCTTTTCGTCCAGGTCTCCCATGTGTGTCTCATTGGGCCTAATTTGAATTTGTTATTTTGCATGTCCTCCTTGTTCAGGGACCAAAGGCAAGCGGGCAGAGAAGGCGTCCCGGCATATTGTGTTTCTATATCCAGCCAGCAATATTGGTTTGGGTTTGCGTTCCAGACTACCACCTGTCGCAATTGGGCGGCTATGTAGTATTTTGTGATATCTGGAACTCCCAGTCCTCCTCTCCCCCTTGGTGCTAAGAGAACAGTTCTGGGGACTCTAGGTTTTTTACCTTGTCAAATAAAGTGGAAGATTAATTTTTGGATATTTTTCAGTTCTGAGTCAGGGATGTGGACCGGGAGAGTCTGGAAGTAGTATAATAGCCTAGGGAGTATGTTCATTTTAACCGAGATCATTCTCCCGATCCATGATATTTGATATCCTCCCCATTTTTCCAAATCTTGTTTGATTTTATGGAACAAGGTCGGATAGTTATGTTTATATAGAGATTGGTAGGTCCTCAATATCTTAACCCCCAAGTACTTGATACAAGAGGAGCTCCAACGGTAGTTAAAGTTTGCTTTGAGGAGTTTCACCTCTGGCTCTGGCAGACTTAAGTTCAAGACTTCTGATTTATCATTGTTTATCTTATATCCTGAGATTTTTCCAAAATCCCGGAGTTCTTTTTGGAGGTTGGGTAATGAGATTTGGGGTTTGGAGAGGGTTAAGATGACATCATCTGCGAATAGGGAGATTTTATGCTGCCTATTTCCAATGTCTATTCCCTGGATGTCTTTATTGAGTCGTATTGCTGATGCCAGTGGTTCTATCGTTAGCGCAAAAAGGAGAGGAGATAGTTGGCATCCCTGTCGAGTCCCATTTGTTATCTCGAATCTCTGGTTATTCCCCCCTGGAAGTTTTACCATTGCTGACGGATTTTGATATAGTCTACGGACCCCCTCTAGATATGTGTCTTTAAAGCCAAATTTACACATAGTTTGGTCCAGGAATTGCCAGTAGATTCTATCGAATGCCTTCTCTGCGTCTAGGCTTAGCAATAGTGCTTTGGTGTCTGGACATGATCAATGATATTGATGATTTTTCGAGTATTGTCGGAGGCTTGTCTTCCCGCGACAAATCCTACCTGATCGATGTTAATTAATCTCGGTAATATTGGGTTTAACCTTTTTGCTAAAATTTTGCTATATAGGTTGAGATCACTATTGAGGAGGGAGATTGGACGGTAGCTTCCACATTGCATCGGGTCTCTGCCTTCCTTATGTATTATAGCTAGATTGGCTAGAGACATTGTTGAGGGATTTGGTTCCCTTCCATAAAATGGTTGAATGTTTTTAGCAGATGCGTGGATAGGGTTGGCAAGAATCTTTTATAGTAGACATTTGTGAAACCGTCAGGGCCAGGAGACTTAGTGAGCTTTAGAGATTTGACCGCCTCTTCCAGTTCCTCTTTTGAGATCTCAGCATTGAGGACTGTGTTCTCCTCCTCCGTCAGTGAGGGGAGTTGGCATTTATTTAAGTACTGAGTTATAGATTCTGACGCTATTGGTTCGGGTCGGCCGTTTTTAGCTCTTAAGTTCTATAGTTCTTTGTAATATTTTGTAAATTCTGCCGCTATTTTGCTTTCACTATATTGGATTTCACCAGACCTACTCTTGATCGCCGTTATCTGGGATCTTTTTTGTATCCCTCTCAATTTGCTGGCTAATAGTCTGTCGGCCTTGTTCCCTTTGTCATAATATTGTTGATTGGTCCATTTGAGGGCCTTTTCAACATCCTCCAGCTGGGTTTGTCTAAGTTTTGTTCTAGCTTCTATTAATGTTTTGTATACTTTTTTTGATGGGTTCGCTTTATGCGCGTGCTCTATTACTTTTATACTATCTGTAAGTTCTTTGATTAGCGCTTGGCGGGCTTTTTTCCTATGGGATGCGATGGAAATAAATTTCCCTCTGATGGTTGCCTTATGGGCTTCCCAAAGGATTACTGGAGAGGAGACTGTTCCCATGTTGAGGGAGAAATAGTCCTTGAGTGAGGATCTTATCTCTCTCTCAATCTCTGGGTGATTTAGTAGGGAATCGTTCAGTCTCCATGAGTAGGTTGTTGTTTTTTCGAAGGGGACTGACAGTGTCATAGTGATCGGGACATGATCTGACCATGTGATTGAGCCAATGTCTGATTCTATGGCTGCCGCCATCACATTCTTAGTGGTCAAAAAGTGGTCTATTCGAGAGTAAGTCTGGTGAGGTGCTGAGTAGAATGTGTAGTCTCTCTGGCCCTGATGTTGGGTTCTCCAAACGTCCACCAGTGAGAACTCGCTCAGGATGTCCCTAAACCTTTTCCCCTTGATCTGGGAGTGGGTTGTACGGGAGGGGCCCGCTGTGGTTGATCTGTCCTCGGTGGGGTTTAAAACCATGTTTAGGTCTCCACCCACTATTATCGATGACAGATATCCCGGGTCGACGCCTTCGAGAACGGTTTGTAAGAATTCCGTTTGGTTCTCATTTGGGGCGTATACATTGATTAGGACAATTGTCGAGCCCGCGAGGGAGCCATATACCATTAGGAATCTACCCTCTGGATCCGCTACTGGTTTGACGTGATTGAATGGGGTGCCTTGTCTGATTAGGACAGCTACACCTCTTTTCTTATGTCACTTTGTTTTTACATTATGTCACTTTGTTTTTAACATTATGTCACTTTGTTTTTACATTATGTCACTTTGTTTTTACATTATGTCACTTTGTTTTTACATTATGTCACTTTGTTTTTACATTATGTCACTTTGTTTTTAACATTATGTCACTTTGTTTTTACATTATGTCACTTTGTTTTTACATTATGTCACTTTGTTTTTACATTATGTCACTTTGTTTTTAACATTATGTCACTTTGTTTTTACATTATGTCACTTTGTTTTTACATTATGTCACTTTGTTTTTACATTATGTCACTTTGTTTTTACATTATGTCACTTTGTTTTTAACATTATGTCACTTTGTTTTTTACATTATGTCACTTTGTTTTTAACATTATGTCACTTTGTTTTTAACATTATGTCACTTTGTTTTTAACATTATGTCACTTTGTTTTTACATTATGTCACTTTGTTTTTGTTTTTTAACTCAGATTTTTATTACAATGTAACAGCAAAAAATACATTATCAAATATTTTTTTTTTGTCTTGTACAGTATGATAACAATATCTTAACAACTGAGAGAATAGCAGTGAGATTTTTCTAAAAAGGACAAACAGACACTTATAATAAAACTTAAAGGGGGAGACAATACCCACTCACAATAATAAAAAAAAAAAAAAAAAAAAAGGGGGGGAGGGAGTGGGAAGGTTTGGGTGGGTGGGGAAGGATGGGGGTGAGGTATGTCACTTTGTTTTTAACATTATGTCACTTTGTTTTTAACATTATGTCACTTTGTTTTTACATTATGTCACTTTGTTTTTACATTATGTCACTTTGTTTTTAACATTATGTCACTTTGTTTTTAACATTATGTCACTTTGTTTTTAACATTATGTCACTTTGTTTTTAACATTATGTCACTTTGTTTTTAACATTATGTCACTTTGTTTTTAACATTATGTCACTTTGTTTTTACATTATGTCACTTTGTTTTTACATTATGTCACTTTGTTTTTAACATTATGTCACTTTGTTTTTAACATTATGTCACTTTGTTTTTAACATTATGTCACTTTGTTTTTACATTATGTCACTTTGTTTTTACATTATGTCACTTTGTTTTTTACATTATGTCACTTTGTTTTTAACATTATGTCACTTTGTTTTTAACATTATGTCACTTTGTTTTTAACATTATGTCACTTTGTTTTTAACATTATGTCACTTTGTTTTTAACATTATGTCACTTTGTTTTTAACATTATGTCACTTTGTTTTTACATTATGTCACTTTGTTTTTACATTATATCACTTTGTTTTTAACATTATGTCACTTTGTTTTTAACATTATGTCACTTTGTTTTTAACATTATGTCACTTTGTTTTTAACATTATGTCACTTTGTTTTTAACATTATGTCACTTTGTTTTTACATTATGTCACTTTGTTTTTACATTATGTCACTTTGTTTTTAACATTATGTCACTTTGTTTTTACATTATGTCACTTTGTTTTTACATTATGTCACTTTGTTTTTAACATTATGTCACTTTGTTTTTAACATTATGTCACTTTGTTTTTAACATTATGTCACTTTGTTTTTAACATTATGTCACTTTGTTTTTAACATTATGTCACTTTGTTTTTAACATTATGTCACTTTGTTTTTACATTTTGTCACTTTGTTTTTACATTATGTCACTTTGTTTTTAACATTATGTCACTTTGTTTTTAACATTATGTCACTTTGTTTTTAACATTATGTCACTTTGTTTTTAACATTATGTCACTTTGTTTTTAACATTATGTCACTTTGTTTTTAACATTATGTCACTTTGTTTTTAACATTATGTCACTTTGTTTTTAACATTATGTCACTTTGTTTTTACATTTTGTCACTTTGTTTTTACATTATGTCACTTTGTTTTTTACATTATGTCACTTTGTTTTTAACATTATGTCACTTTGTTTTTAACATTATGTCACTTTGTTTTTAACATTATGTCACTTTGTTTTTAACATTATGTCACTTTGTTTTTAACATTATGTCACTTTGTTTTTAACATTATGTCACTTTGTTTTTAACATTATGTCACTTTGTTTTTACATTTTGTCACTTTGTTTTTACATTATGTCACTTTGTTTTTTACATTATGTCACTTTGTTTTTAACATTATGTCACTTTGTTTTTAACATTATGTCACTTTGTTTTTTACATTATGTCACTTTGTTTTTAACATTATGTCACTTTGTTTTTAACATTATGTCACTTTGTTTTTAACATTATGTCACTTTGTTTTTAACATTATGTCACTTTGTTTTTACATTATGTCACTTTGTTTTTTACATTATGTCACTTTGTTTTTAACATTATGTCACTTTGTTTTTAACATTATGTCACTTTGTTTTTAACATTATGTCACTTTGTTTTTAACATTATGTCACTTTGTTTTTAACATTATGTCACTTTGTTTTTAACATTATGTCACCTTGTTTTTAACATTATGTCACTTTGTTTTTACATTTTGTCACTTTGTTTTTACATTATGTCACTTTGTTTTTTACATTATGTCACTTTGTTTTTAACATTATGTCACTTTGTTTTTAACATTATGTCACTTTGTTTTTACATTATGTCACTTTGTTTTTAACATTATGTCACTTTGTTTTTAACATTATGTCACTTTGTTTTTAACATTATGTCACTTTGTTTTTAACATTATGTCACTTTGTTTTTACATTATGTCACTTTGTTTTTACATTATATCACTTTGTTTTTAACATTATGTCACTTTGTTTTTAACATTATGTCACTTTGTTTTTAACATTATGTCACTTTGTTTTTAACATTATGTCACTTTGTTTTTAACATTATGTCACTTTGTTTTTACATTATGTCACTTTGTTTTTACATTATGTCACTTTGTTTTTAACATTATGTCACTTTGTTTTTACATTATGTCACTTTGTTTTTAACATTATGTCACTTTGTTTTTAACATTATGTCACTTTGTTTTTAACATTATGTCACTTTGTTTTTAACATTATGTCACTTTGTTTTTAACATTATGTCACTTTGTTTTTAACATTATGTCACTTTGTTTTTACATTATGTCACTTTGTTTTTACATTATATCACTTTGTTTTTAACATTATGTCACTTTGTTTTTAACATTATGTCACTTTGTTTTTAACATTATGTCACTTTGTTTTTAACATTATGTCACTTTGTTTTTAACATTATGTCACTTTGTTTTTAACATTATGTCACTTTGTTTTTACATTATGTCACTTTGTTTTTAACATTATGTCACTTTGTTTTTAACATTATGTCACTTTGTTTTTAACATTATGTCACTTTGTTTTTAACATTATGTCACTTTGTTTTTAACATTATGTCACTTTGTTTTTAACATTATGTCACTTTGTTTTTAACATTATGTCACTTTGTTTTTAACATTATGTCACTTTGTTTTTACATTTTGTCACTTTGTTTTTACATTATGTCACTTTGTTTTTTACATTATGTCACTTTGTTTTTAACATTATGTCACTTTGTTTTTAACATTATGTCACTTTGTTTTTACATTATGTCACTTTGTTTTTAACATTATGTCACTTTGTTTTTAACATTATGTCACTTTGTTTTTAACATTATGTCACTTTGTTTTTAACATTATGTCACTTTGTTTTTAACATTATGTCACTTTGTTTTTAACATTATGTCACTTTGTTTTTACATTATGTCACTTTGTTTTTACATTATATCACTTTGTTTTTAACATTATGTCACTTTGTTTTTAACATTATGTCACTTTGTTTTTAACATTATGTCACTTTGTTTTTAACATTATGTCACTTTGTTTTTAACATTATGTCACTTTGTTTTTACATTATGTCACTTTGTTTTTACATTATGTCACTTTGTTTTTACATTATGTCACTTTGTTTTTAACATTATGTCACTTTGTTTTTAACATTATGTCACTTTGTTTTTAACATTATGTCACTTTGTTTTTAACATTATGTCACTTTGTTTTTAACATTATGTCACTTTGTTTTTACATTATGTCACTTTGTTTTTAACATCATGTCACTTTGTTTTTAACATCATGTCACTTTGTTTTTAACATTATGTCACTTTGTTTTTAACATTATGTCACTTTGTTTTTAACATTATGTCACTTTGTTTTTACATTATGTCACTTTGTTTTTACATTATGTCACTTTGTTTTTACATTATATCACTTTGTTTTTAACATTATGTCACTTTGTTTTTAACATTATGTCACTTTGTTTTTAACATTATGTCACTTTGTTTTTAACATTATGTCACTTTGTTTTTACATTATGTCACTTTGTTTTTAACATTATGTCACTTTGTTTTTAACATTATGTCACTTTGTTTTTAACATTATGTCACTTTGTTTTTAACATTATGTCACTTTGTTTTTAACATTATGTCACTTTGTTTTTAACATTATGTCACTTTGTTTTTAACATTATGTCACTTTGTTTTTAACATTATGTCACTTTGTTTTTAACATTATGTCACTTTGTTTTTACATTTTGTCACTTTGTTTTTACATTATGTCACTTTGTTTTTTACATTATGTCACTTTGTTTTTAACATTATGTCACTTTGTTTTTAACATTATGTCACTTTGTTTTTACATTATGTCACTTTGTTTTTAACATTATGTCACTTTGTTTTTAACATTATGTCACTTTGTTTTTAACATTATGTCACTTTGTTTTTAACATTATGTCACTTTGTTTTTAACATTATGTCACTTTGTTTTTAACATTATGTCACTTTGTTTTTAACATTATGTCACTTTGTTTTTACATTATGTCACTTTGTTTTTACATTATGTCACTTTGTTTTTAACATTATGTCACTTTGTTTTTAACATTATGTCACTTTGTTTTTAACATTATGTCACTTTGTTTTTAACATTATGTCACTTTGTTTTTAACATTATGTCACTTTGTTTTTACATTATGTCACTTTGTTTTTACATTATGTCACTTTGTTTTTAACATTATGTCACTTTGTTTTTAACATTATGTCACTTTGTTTTTAACATTATGTCACTTTGTTTTTAACATTATGTCACTTTGTTTTTAACATTATGTCACTTTGTTTTTAACATTATGTCACTTTGTTTTTAACATTATGTCACTTTGTTTTTACATTTTGTCACTTTGTTTTTACATTATGTCACTTTGTTTTTTACATTATGTCACTTTGTTTTTAACATTATGTCACTTTGTTTTTACATTATGTCACTTTGTTTTTAACATTATGTCACTTTGTTTTTAACATTATGTCACTTTGTTTTTAACATTATGTCACTTTGTTTTTAACATTATGTCACTTTGTTTTTAACATTATGTCACTTTGTTTTTAACATTATGTCACTTTGTTTTTAACATTATGTCACTTTGTTTTTACATTATGTCACTTTGTTTTTAACATTATGTCACTTTGTTTTTAACATTATGTCACTTTGTTTTTAACATTATGTCACTTTGTTTTTAACATTATGTCACTTTGTTTTTAACATTATGTCACTTTGTTTTTAACATTATGTCACTTTGTTTTTACATTATGTCACTTTGTTTTTACATTATGTCACTTTGTTTTTAACATTATGTCACTTTGTTTTTAACATTATGTCACTTTGTTTTTAACATTATGTCACTTTGTTTTTAACATTATGTCACTTTGTTTTTACATTATGTCACTTTGTTTTTAACATTATGTCACTTTGTTTTTAACATTATGTCACTTTGTTTTTAACATTATGTCACTTTGTTTTTTACATTATGTCACTTTGTTTTTAACATTATGTCACTTTGTTTTTAACATTATGTCACTTTGTTTTTAACATTATGTCACTTTGTTTTTACATTATGTCACTTTGTTTTTAACATTATGTCACTTTGTTTTTTACATTATGTCACTTTGTTTTTAACATTATGTCACTTTGTTTTTTACATTATGTCACTTTGTTTTTAACATTATGTCACTTTGTTTTTAACATTATGTCACTTTGTTTTTAACATTATGCCACTTTGTTTTTACATTATGTCACTTTGTTTTTAACATTATGCCACTTTGTTTTTAACATTATGTCACTTTGTTTTTAACATTATGTCACTTTGTTTTTAACATTATGTCACTTTGTTTTTAACATTATGTCACTTTGTTTTTAACATTATGTCACTTTGTTTTTACATTATGTCACTTTGTTTTTAACATTGTCACTTTGTTTTTAACATTATGTCACTTTGTTTTTAACATTATGTCACTTTGTTTTTAACATTATGTCACTTTGTTTTTAACATTATGTCACTTTGTTTTTAACATTATGTCACTTTGTTTTTACATTTTGTCACTTTGTTTTTACATTATGTCACTTTGTTTTTAACATTATGTCACTTTGTTTTTAACATTATGTCACTTTGTTTTTAACATTATGTCACTTTGTTTTTAACATTATGTCACTTTGTTTTTAACATTATGTCACTTTGTTTTTAACATTATGTCACTTTGTTTTTAACATTATGTCACTTTGTTTTTAACATTATGTCACTTTGTTTTTACATTATGTCACTTTGTTTTTTACATTATGTCACTTTGTTTTTAACATTATGTCACTTTGTTTTTAACATTATGTCACTTTGTTTTTAACATTATGTCACTTTGTTTTTAACATTATGTCACTTTGTTTTTAACATTATGTCACTTTGTTTTTAACATTATGTCACTTTGTTTTTACATTTTGTCACTTTGTTTTTACATTATGTCACTTTGTTTTTTACATTATGTCACTTTGTTTTTAACATTATGTCACTTTGTTTTTAACATTATGTCACTTTGTTTTTAACATTATGTCACTTTGTTTTTACATTATGTCACTTTGTTTTTAACATTATGTCACTTTGTTTTTAACATTATGTCACTTTGTTTTTAACATTATGTCACTTTGTTTTTAACATTATGTCACTTTGTTTTTACATTATGTCACTTTGTTTTTACATTTTGTCACTTTGTTTTTACATTATGTCACTTTGTTTTTAACATTATGTCACTTTGTTTTTAACATTATGTCACTTTGTTTTTAACATTATGTCACTTTGTTTTTAACATTATGTCACTTTGTTTTTAACATTATGTCACTTTGTTTTTAACATTATGTCACTTTGTTTTTAACATTATGTCACTTTGTTTTTACATTTTGTCACTTTGTTTTTACATTATGTCACTTTGTTTTTACATTATGTCACTTTGTTTTTACATTATGTCACTTTGTTTTTACATTATGTCACTTTGTTTTTAACATTATGTCACTTTGTTTTTAACATTATGTCACTTTGTTTTTAACATTATGTCACTTTGTTTTTACATTATGTCACTTTGTTTTTACATTTTGTCACTTTGTTTTTACATTATGTCACTTTGTTTTTAACATTATGTCACTTTGTTTTTAACATTATGTCACTTTGTTTTTAACATTATGTCACTTTGTTTTTAACATTATGTCACTTTGTTTTTAACATTATGTCACTTTGTTTTTACATTATGTCACTTTGTTTTTACATTATGTCACTTTGTTTTTAACATTATGTCACTTTGTTTTTACATTATGTCACTGTGTTTTTAATATTATGTCACTTTGTTTTTACATTATGTCACTTTGTTTTTACATTATGTCACTTTGTTTTTACATTATGTCACTTTGTTTTTAACATTATGTCACTTTGTTTTTACATTATGTCACTTTGTTTTTACATTATGTCACTTTGTTTTTACATTATGTCACTTTGTTTTTACATTATGTCACTTTGTTTTTACATTATGTCACTTTGTTTTTACATTATGTCACTTTGTTTTTACATTATGTCACTTTGTTTTTAACATTATGTCACTTTGTTTTTACATTATGTCACTTTGTTTTTTACATTATGTCACTTTGTTTTTTACATTATGTCACTTTGTTTTAACATTATGTCACTTTGTTTTTACATTATGTCACTTTGTTTTTTACATTATGTCACTTTGTTTTTTACATTATGTCACTTTGTTTTTACATTATGTCACTTTGTTTTTACATTATGTCACTTTGTTTTTTACATTATGTCACTTTGTTTTTAACATTATGTCACTTTGTTTTTAACATTATGTCACTTTGTTTTTTACATTATGTCACTTTGTTTTTACATTATGTCACTTTGTTTTTACATTATGTCACTTTGTTTTTTACATTATGTCACTTTGTTTTTTACATTATGTCACTTTGTTTTTTACATTATGTCACTTTGTTTTTAACATTATGTCACTTTGTTTATTCTGTCTGTTTTTTCACACTGTCCGTTTGTTTTTCATCCCCTGCAACCACCGTTCACTTGAGAGACAAGTTCCCTGCCAGGGATATTACTGGCTGATGGTCTCTTCCTATGAGATTGATCGCGGAGGTTTTCGCGCCAAAACTCCCTTCAGTGATGTCACGTTCGGGTGCGGGGCAATGGGTACATATGAGACAGTGCTTGCAGATACGAACTTACTCTTTGACAAAGGGATTCTTCCCGAAACGCGCCGGAGTACTTTCCGACCCCTCACTGCCATGCAATAAAGGCTTTTTTAACGGTTCCTGCTGGTTTGTAGCCCCCTTTTCTTCACTGCAGCTGTGCTCCGCTCTTGGACCTCACGGACCGGTTTTTCTTCTTGCTTCTGGCGTGATGCACGCATACAACGGGGGCTGAACTGCTACACTAGTGAGTACTCTGCCTGCTTATTGTTCATGATATTACAAGTTGCTTGCACAGTTTGTCTCATTGATTTAGTTGATCTGACCATTATGGTATATATATGTAGGTCAGTCAGCTTGTCAGAGACGTTCATACTGTCCAATTTCATGCATACAGGCTGTGACGGTAGGGAGGGTTTGGCCCGGGGTTAACGGGGTTACACCCCAAGGGCCCCCCTCTAACCTCGCCAGGGAGACAAGGGGTTAACTGGGCTGAGGCCCAGAAATGTGATTTTTACCCTTGTTATAACCTGTAAATGTATTCTCCCCCTGTTTCCCTGTCCCATTGTAATGTCTGGGTTAATCAGTGTTTGCATAACACACACACTGGATCATCAGGGGTTAATAAGCTACAGTTTAAGGAAATTCCACTGTATGGTGTCTTTTCAGGAAACCTGGACTTCAAAGGGCTTAATTGGAGTGGAAGGTGAAAAGCAGAAGGGTTTTTAAAATGTTCAGGCAGAATGCCTGCCTTTGTAATGCATGAGGAACCAAATGGTGCCTCATATGAGTCTAGTCACGTGTGATATTCACTGGAAGTGTATATCAACAGAGAGGTGTGATACATCGCCCTGATCAATAGGTAACTGACCTAATTGGATATGCGAAAAGCCAAAAGCCCACTTCAAAAGGTTTTATTGATGGGGCCAGGGGGGGGGGCTACCCCCAACAGCAAATCAAAGTGAGTAACTTTATTAAATATAAGAATATTATGAGATGTCCTGGGCGGAAAAGGATAAGAATTACATATGTGTATCCGTTGGATGTAGCCCATCTTTTGAGGCTAAACATTGTACATTTACCCGTTACGAAATGCCAGATATTAATATCTCTATTAATTTTCATATTACAATGTAATTTTTGGTCTTCCTACGAGCGTCAGGTGTCCCAGAATGCAGTAATATATCTCACCTGACTGTGTGTATTACGGAACGGAAGTTAAGCAATGATTTGCAGTAAATATGAAACTTTGGTTGAGTCTGAGGAACCCCTGTTGTAATGAGCAGGAAAGGAGAATTTACAAACCTGATCATCAAAGACCAAGGCTAAGTGGCTAATTGCTTATGCTTGGCCCAACGGACAAAAGGAATTAACCAGAGGAAGTGGAACTTTTCACACTGACCATGGAATTCCAAACCTAGCTTCAAAAGCTTCAAAGAGGATTTTACGGAGCCGTAAACTGGGAAAGAGGGGGGTTAAAATGATATATAAGTCAAAGCCACCCTTTACCCAAGTTGTTCATGTTCATGTTGTTCATGCAAAGTTCTTCATGGTTCTTCATGCAAATGATCTTCATGCCTGCATGTCATCAGGCCTGTTGTGCTATACCATCTTGATTGCTGAGAAGAAATGCCATGCAATGTGTCCTGCCTGTTTTGCTGTGATGTCAACTGGGAAATGGGAGAAGTGGCCAGTCTGTAATCCTGATGGCTTTCTTGCCATAATCTTTAAGTAAGTGTCTATATTTTGCTGTTATTGTATAATCTGCTGTGTTCACCTTTATCAAGGAATAAATTATATTTATCATATCTAAGTCTCGTCCCAGTTCAAACCCAGGTATATATATATATATTTATATATAGTTTTGGTGTAAATTACAGCCTGTCGCAAGCTCTTGTGACACAGGCCCTGCAGGAGTCTCACGTAGCTTTCATTAACTGGTTATTCCCCAGTACCAGTGAATATCATGTTTCATTGTTTGCAGCAGTCCACTTGCTACTGAGCCCTGATCATTGGGACCAGTGCCCTACGGTTTTAAATAGCGTATTACTCCGCCCGCCTGCATTCTTATCCGGACTACCCATTTCAAGAAAGTGCTGAAAGTTTCAAGTAGACGCATGACAGGGCACACCCCATTGGCAAACACAAAACCACAAATTCTGGTCACCAAACTTGCATCCCAGTAGGTGAAAGCACTGAGGTGTATTGATAGAAACCTAAATGCCGATTATTTGTATATTTATTTATTTATTTTTTGCCTTCGCCAGAAGCGCGCCCTGCCCGTACCTGTCCAATAATGCTGCAGCCTGAACAAAATGTGCATAACCCACCGAGCAAAGCTCCTTGTTGATACCATCATTCATAAAAGATCCCCCTGTATAATACCACATATTGTAAAAGAAACTAACTCCTTGTACACTGCCCACGTTCAGCCACCCGTGCTAGTATACCCAGCACTTTCCATCTGGCTCCACTTCCATGTTTAATACAGCCAGCACGTGAAATCAACCACAGTCACACAGATCAGGGCACCCAAGCTCAGGATTCGCCACAAGCCTCTGATTCAAATAGAGAGACACAGCAACCCGGCGTGTTAGGGAAGCAATCACCTACCCACCCCCACTGCTGGCTCCAATCAGGCAGGAGAGAGAAAATAACGTTACAGGCTTCCAAATACCACACACTTCAAAGAAATGAACCCACTGAACACTCAGAGTTCAGCCACCTCTGCTAGTATACCCAGCACATATATACCCAGCACATATATACCCAGCACATATATACCCAGCACATATATACCCAGCACATATATACCCAGCACATATATACCCAGCACATATATACCCAGCACATATATACCCAGCACATATATACCCAGCACATATATACCCAGCACATATATACCCAGCACATATATACCCAGCACATATATACCCAGCACATATATACCCAGCACAGCACTCATCCTGCTTCTAATTGTACACTTAATAGCAGCCCTAGGAATTAACCAATCCCACAGTTCAGCGCATCCCCTGTACCTGTGTAGTAGGGATAACACCCCACGTACTCCCCTGTACCTGTGTAGTAGGGATAACATCCCCACGTATTCCCCTGTACCTGTGTAGTAGGGATAACATCCCCACGTACTCCCCTGTACCTGTGTAGTAGGATAACACCCCACGTACTCCCCTGTACCTGTGTAGTAGGGATAACACCCCCACGTACTCCCCTGTACCTGTGTAGTAGGGATAACACCCCCACGTACTCCCCTGTGCCTGTGTAGTAGGGATAACACCCCCACGTACTCCCCTATACCTGTGTAGTAGGGATAACACCCCCACGTACTCCCCTGTACCTGTGTAGTAGGATAACACCCCCACGTATTCCCCTGTACCTGTGTAGTAGGGATAACACCCCCACGTACTCCCCTGTACCTGTGTAGTAGGGATAACACCCCACGTACTCCCCTGTACCTGTGTAGTAGGGATAACACCCCCACGTACTCCCCTGTACCTGTGTAGTAGGGATAACACCCCCACGTACTCCCCTGTACCTGTGTAGTAGGGATAACACCCCCACGTACTCCCCTGTACCTGTGTAGTAGGATAACACCCCCACGTATTCCCCTGTACCTGTGTAGTAGGGATAACACCCCCACGTACTCCCCTGTACCTGTGTAGTAGGGATAACACCCCACGTACTCCCCTGTACCTGTGTAGTAGGGATAACACCCCCACGTACTCCCCTGTACCTGTGTAGTAGGGATAACACCCCCACGTACTCCCCTGTACCTGTGTAGTAGGGATAACACCCCCACGTACTCCCCTGTACCTGTGTAGTAGGGATAACACCCCCACGTACTCCCCTGTGCCTGTGTAGTAGGGATAACACCCCCACGTACTCCCCTATACCTGTGTAGTAGGGATAACACCCCCACGTACTCCCCTGTACCTGTGTAGTAGGGATAACACCCCCACGTACTCCCCTGTACCTGTGTAGTAGGGATAACATCCCCACGTACTCCCCTGTACCTGTGTAGTAGGGATAACACCCCCACGTACTCCCCTGTACCTGTGTAGTAGGATAACACCCCCACGTACTCCCCTGTACCTGTGTAGTAGGGATAACACCCCCCCCACGTACTCCCCTGTACCTGTGTAGTAGGGATAACACCCCCACGTACTCCCCTGTACCTGTGTAGTAGGGATAACACCCCCACGTATTCCCCTGTACCTGTGTAGTAGGGATAACACCCCCACGTACTCCCCTGTACCTGTGTAGTAGGGATAACACCCCCACGTACTCCCCTGTGCCTGTGTAGTAGGGATAACACCCCCACGTACTCCCCTATACCTGTGTAGTAGGGATAACACCCCCACGTACTCCCCTGTACCTGTGTAGTAGGATAACACCCCCACGTATTCCCCTGTACCTGTGTAGTAGGGATAACACCCCCACGTACTCCCCTGTACCTGTGTAGTAGGGATAACACCCCACGTACTCCCCTGTACCTGTGTAGTAGGGATAACACCCCCACGTACTCCCCTGTACCTGTGTAGTAGGGATAACACCCCCACGTACTCCCCTGTACCTGTGTAGTAGGGATAACACCCCCACGTACTCCCCTGTACCTGTGTAGTAGGATAACACCCCCACGTATTCCCCTGTACCTGTGTAGTAGGGATAACACCCCCACGTACTCCCCTGTACCTGTGTAGTAGGGATAACACCCCACGTACTCCCCTGTACCTGTGTAGTAGGGATAACACCCCCACGTACTCCCCTGTACCTGTGTAGTAGGGATAACACCCCCACGTACTCCCCTGTACCTGTGTAGTAGGGATAACACCCCCACGTACTCCCCTGTACCTGTGTAGTAGGGATAACACCCCCACGTACTCCCCTGTACCTGTGTAGTAGGGATAACACCCCCACGTACTCCCCTGTACCTGTGTAGTAGGGATAACACCCCCACGTACTCCCCTGTACCTGTGTAGTAGGATAACACCCCCACGTACTCCCCTGTACCTGTGTAGTAGGATAACACCCCACGTACTCCCCTGTACCTGTGTAGTAGTGATAACACCCCCACGTACTCCCCTGTACCTGTGTAGTAGGGATAACACCCCCACGTACTCCCCTGTACCTGTGTAGTAGGGATAACACCCCCACGTACTCCCCTGTACCTGTGTAGTAGGGATAACACCCCCACGTACTCCCCTGTACCTGTGTAGTAGGGATAACACCCCCACGTACTCCCCTGTACCTGTGTAGTAGGGATAACACCCCCACGTATTCCCCTGTACCTGTGTAGTAGGGATAACATCCCCACGTACTCCCCTGTACCTGTGTAGTAGGGATAACACCCCCACGTACTCCCCTGTACCTGTGTAGTAGGGATAACATCCCCACGTACTCCCCTGTACCTGTGTAGTAGGGATAACACCCCCACGTATTCCCCTGTACCTGTGTAGTAGGGATAACATCCCCACGTACTCCCCTGTACCTGTGTAGTAGGGATAACATCCCCACGTACTCCCCTGTACCTGTGTAGTAGGGATAACACCCCCACGTACTCCCCTGTACCTGTGTAGTAGGGATAACACCCCCACGTACTCCCCTGTGCCTGTGTAGTAGGGATAACACCCCCACGTACTCCCCTGTACCTGTGTAGTAGGGATAACATCCCCACGTACTCCCCTGTACCTGTGTAGTAGGATAACATCCCCACGTACTCCCCTGTACCTGTGTAGTAGGGATAACACCCCCACGTACTCCCCTGTACTTGTGTAGTAGGATAACACCCCCACGTACTCCCCTGTACCTGTGTAGTAGGATAACATCCCCACGTACTCCCCTGTACCTGTGTAGTAGGATAACATCCCCACGTACTCCCCTGTACCTGTGTAGTAGGGATAACACCCCCACGTACTCCCCTGTACCTGTGTAGTAGGATAACACCCCCACGTACTCCCCTGTACCTGTGTAGTAGGATAACATCCCCACGTACTCCCCTGTACCTGTGTAGTAGGGATAACATCCCCACGTACTCCCCTGTACCTGTGTAGTAGGGATAACACCCCCACGTACTCCCCTGTACCTGTGTAGTAGGGATAACATCCCCACGTACTCCCCTGTACCTGTGTAGTAGGGATAACACCCCCACGTACTCCCCTGTACCTGTGTAGTAGGGATAACACCCCCACGTATTCCCCTGTACCTGTGTAGTAGGGATAACATCCCCACGTACTCCCCTGTACCTGTGTAGTAGGGATAACATCCCCACGTACTCCCCTGTACCTGTGTAGTAGGGATAACACCCCCACGTACTCCCCTGTACCTGTGTAGTAGGGATAACACCCCCACGTACTCCCCTGTGCCTGTGTAGTAGGGATAACACCCCCACGTACTCCCCTGTACCTGTGTAGTAGGGATAACATCCCCACGTACTCCCCTGTACCTGTGTAGTAGGATAACATCCCCACGTACTCCCCTGTACCTGTGTAGTAGGGATAACACCCCCACGTACTCCCCTGTACCTGTGTAGTAGGATAACACCCCCACGTACTCCCCTGTACCTGTGTAGTAGGATAACATCCCCACGTACTCCCCTGTACCTGTGTAGTAGGATAACATCCCCACGTACTCCCCTGTACCTGTGTAGTAGGGATAACACCCCCACGTACTCCCCTGTACCTGTGTAGTAGGATAACACCCCCACGTACTCCCCTGTACCTGTGTAGTAGGATAACATCCCCACGTACTCCCCTGTACCTGTGTAGTAGGGATAACATCCCCACGTACTCCCCTGTACCTGTGTAGTAGGGATAACACCCCCACGTACTCCCCTGTACCTGTGTAGTAGGGATAACATCCCCACGTACTCCCCTGTACCTGTGTAGTAGGGATAACACCCCCACGTACTCCCCTGTACCTGTGTAGTAGGGATAACACCCCCACGTATTCCCCTGTACCTGTGTAGTAGGGATAACATCCCCACGTACTCCCCTGTACCTGTGTAGTAGGGATAACATCCCCACGTACTCCCCTGTACCTGTGTAGTAGGGATAACACCCCCACGTACTCCCCTGTACCTGTGTAGTAGGGATAACACCCCCACGTACTCCCCTGTGCCTGTGTAGTAGGGATAACACCCCCACGTACTCCCCTGTACCTGTGTAGTAGGGATAACATCCCCACGTACTCCCCTGTACCTGTGTAGTAGGATAACATCCCCACGTACTCCCCTGTACCTGTGTAGTAGGGATAACACCCCCACGTACTCCCCTGTACCTGTGTAGTAGGATAACACCCCCACGTACTCCCCTGTACCTGTGTAGTAGGATAACATCCCCACGTACTCCCCTGTACCTGTGTAGTAGGGATAACACCCCCACGTATTCCCCTGTACCTGCCTAGGGGTCACACTTGATTCCTCTCTCTCATTCTCCTCTCATATTCAAAACGTTTCTAAAACTTGTCGCTTTTTCCTCCGCAATATAACAAAGATACGCCCTTTCCTCTGTTACTCAACTGCTAAAACTCTGACTCAGGCCCTCATTCTCTCCCGTCTCGATTACTGTAACCTCCTGCTGTCCGGCCTTCCTACCTCTCACCTGTCTCCCCTACAATCTATCCTAAACACTGCTGCCAGAATCACTCTTCTCTTTCCTAAATCTGTCTCAGCGTCTCCCCTGCTGAAATCCCTCTCCTGGCTTCCGATCAAATCCCGCATCTCATATACAATTCTCCTCCTCACTTTTAAAGCTTTACATTCTTCTGCCCCTCCTTACATCTCAGCCCTAATTTCTCGCTATGCACCATCACGACTCTTGCGTTCTTCTCAAGGATGTCTTCTTTCTACCCCCTTTGTATCTAAAGCCCTCTCCCGCCTTAAACCTTTCTCACTTTCTGCCCCACACCTCTGGAATGCTCTTCCCCTCAATACCCGACTAGCCCCCTCGCTATCCACCTTTAAGACCCACCTTAAGACACATCTGCTTAAAGAAGCATATGAGTAGCACTGGATAATCATGGACACATGACACAAAGCTTGGCCTCCTGCAGACGCACTTACTAGTATTCCCTCCTACTGTCTCTGTACGTTCTCCCTACCTACCAATTAGATTGTAAGCTCCTCGGAGCAAGGACTCCTTCCTTAATGTTACTTTTACAGTATGTCTGAAGCACTTATTCCCATGATCTGTTATTTATATTTGTTATTTATATGACATGTATTACTACTGTGAAGCGCTATGTACATTTTATGGCGCTATACAAATAAAGACATACATACATACACGTACTCCCCTGTACCTGTGTAGTAGGATAACACCCCCACGTACTCCCCTGTACCTGTGTAGTAGGGATAACATCCCCATGTACTCCCCTGTACCTGTGTAGTAGGATAACACCCCCACGTACTCCCCTGTACCTGTGTAGTAGGGATAACATCCCCACGTACTCCCCTGTACCTGTGTAGTAGGATAACACCCCCACGTACTCCCCTGTACCTGTGTAGTAGGGATAACACCCCCACGTACTCCCCTGTACCTGTGTAGTAGGGATAACACCCCCACGTACTCCCCTGTACCTGTGTAGTAGGGATAACACCCCCACGTACTCCCCTGTACCTGTGTAGTAGGGATAACACCCCCACGTACTCCCCTGTACCTGTGTAGTAGGGATAACATCTCCACGTACTCCCCTGTACCTGTGTAGTAGGGATAACACCCCCACGTACTCCCCTGTACCTGTGTAGTAGGGATAACACCCCCACTTATTCCCCTGTACCTGTGTAGTAGGGATAACACCCCCACGTACTCCCCTGTACCTGTGTAGTAGGGATAACACCCCCACGTACTCCCCTGTACCTGTGTAGTAGGGATAACACCCCCACGTACTCCC